>NC_086116.1:25343513-25386013 GCF_963921235.1 Mobula hypostoma | reverse complement strand
ATTCTGACCTGATCTAACTATTTAGGTGTTTTCCAGAAGATTTTCCGATTGTAGTCACACTGTCCACCAATGGCAACTCACTGTCCTTGGCCCTCTCATCCATATTGTCTCAGTCTGCTCTTTGGGACCAGGTCTAATGTTCTTTGTTGATATCCAAATTCAGAATCAGAATCAGAATCAGAATCAGGTTTATTATCACCAGCATGTGACGTGAAATTTGTTAATGTAGCAGCAGCAGTTCAATGCAATACATAATCTAGCAGAGAGAGAGAAAAAAATAATAAATAAAATAAAACATAATAATAAACAAACAATTACGTGCATTGAATAGATTTTTTAAATGTGGAAAAACAGAAATACTGTATATTTAAAAAGTGAGATAGTGTCCAAAGCTTCAAAGTAGATTTAAGAATCGGATGGCAGAGGGGAAGAAGCTGTTTCTGAATCACTGAGTGCATGCCTTCAGTCTTCTGTACCTCCTACCTGATGGTAACAGTGAGAAAAGGGCATGCCCTGGGTGCTGGAGATCTTTAATAATGAAAGCTGCCTTTCTGAGACACCGCTCCCTAAAGATGTCCTGAATACTTTGTAAGCTGGTGCCCAAGATGGAGCTGACTAGATTTTCAACCTTCTGCAGCTTCTTTCAGTCCTGTGCAGTAGCCACTCCATACCAGACAGTGATGCAGCCTGTCAGAATGCTCTCCACTGTACAACTACAGAAGTTTTTGAACATATTTGTTGACATGCCAAATCACTTCAAACTCCTAATGAAGTATAGCTTATTATAACTACATCAATATGTTGGGACCAGGTTAGCTCCTCAGAGATCTTGATACCCTGGAACTCTCTCTCCACTCACTCTCTCCACTTCTGATCCCTCTATGAGGATTGGTATGTGTTCCTTTGTCTTACCCTTCCTGAAGTCCACAATCAGCTCTTTTGTCTTACTGACGTTGAGTGCCAGGTTGTTGCTGCAGCACCACTCCACTAGTTGGCATATCTCACTTCTGTACGCCCTCTCGTCACCACCTGAGATTCTACCAACAATCTCCCTAACTGGCTGATATCAAATGTTAAATCAAAATTCCCTCTAAGTAATCTGAAACATCTTTTGCACTCCTCCATACTCTGCCCTGAATTGACTGTTGTGAAATCACAGCATTTTGGTTTTCTATTTCTGCTGCATGGTCTTCATTATGTCCACAGGCCCTGCTCTAACCTTCTCCATCATGATCCACGTCTAATACTTACCACCCCTCTGTAAGAATTAGGCAATCACCTTCCTTCCTTCTCCTTTTCAAAATCCAAACTCATTCAGTTCTTCCTACCATGAGATGAGCACTGTCACCATTTTGGTAATTACAATCCTTTCACCTTCAAAAGCCCCCATCTTCTAATCCCATCACAGTGGTCCTCTTCAACTCCTTCTCCCCACTTCCATTTTTTGCTCTGGTTATGTACGGGTTACGGAGTGGAGATACATCTCTACTAAAGGAGATGTAAGGTGCTCCTTCCCTCCACTAACCTGCAGATCACCCTTGGGCAAGGTGTAGCACCTGCTTAACCCCCCCCCCCCACACCGATCAGGGTCATGTAAAGGCATGGGAGCGGGTGGCAGATGGTGGCATGAGCAGCTGGTGCATATCACAAGTCCTGGTTATGCAACCACTGACACCAGGCAGACAATCTCTGAAGAGTAGTGATAATGGTAATGGTAATGGTCACCCATCTTGTAAAGACACTGCCCAGAAGAAGGCAATGGCATACCACTTCTGTGGAAATATTTGCCAGGAGCAATCAACTTTATGGAAAAGCATGGATGCCCATGTCATATGATGTGGCACATAATAAACGATATCTAATTGCTGATTCTCTTCAAGCCAATATAGCTCGAAGTCCCCAGTCTATCTAAGAACTAATGGTCATCAGACTTTTCATATATATACATTCACAGTATGGAATAGGCTCTTCTGGCTGCACCGTGCAGCAATCTCCCAGTTTAATCCTAGCCTAATCAAAGACCAATTTACAGTGACCAATTAACCTACCAGCCAGTATGTCTTTGGCCTGTGGGAGGAAACCAGGAGGCCCGGAGGAAATCCACGTGGTCCCAGGGTGAAGGTACACACTCCTTACAGGCAGCAGTGGGAATTGAGCCTGGGTCGCCGGTACTGTGAAGTGTTGTGCTAACCACTATGCTACTGTGCTGCCCCATATTGGTATTCAGAAACAAAAACATTTGAAAAGACTTTGTTGTTTTAGACCACTGGCAAAACGCACTTCCTCTCATATTCTTGAATACTGGGATATCAGTAAGGTTGTACTCCCACAGCACAACTTTACCAGATGGTGACATCAGCCAGAACTTATTTTCTGATATTTTGTTCAGAATTCACTGAACGGGGTTGGACCCCTGCTGCTGTTGGTTAGGAGTCTGAACATTCTCCCCATGACTCTGTGAATTTTCTCTGACTTTCCGGCTTCCTCCCTCTTTCAAAAGATGTACCGTTGGGGTTTGCGAGTTGCTGTGTTGGTGTCTGATGCACGACAGCACTTGCAGGCTGCCTAGCATGATCCCCAGGCTCTGCTGGCTCTTCAGTTAAAACGATGCATTTTGTTCTGTATTTTGATATTTCAATGGTGGTTGCCCATCATGTCCGACAGTGACAAGGAACCTGTGCGGGAGAGTTTTTAAAGTGGAAAAGCCGTTACACTGTGGCAGTTCCATGCTCCCAACCTTAGAAATCCAGGTCCAGAGGTACAAATAGGCGTCACAAGCTAGGGTTTTCCTTGGTAGTGGTGGATGACGTGACGTCTTCGGTGCCTTCTCGTGCTCTTTGCTCTCTCTGGAATGTTGCAGTAGTGCCAATTGGTTTGGTGATCATTACAGAGTGTTTCTCATAGCTGGTGCCTCCTGCTCCTCCCCTTTCCCTTCCCCTTTTCCCAACCATGTTTCCCCTCTCCCTGCCCCTTTTCCCAAATGTGATTCCCTTCTCCCTTCCCCTTTTCCCAACCATGATTCCCCTTTCCCTGCCCCTTCCTACTCTCTGTCCATAGCAAAGACCCATATCAGAATCAGGTCCATCATCACTCAGAAATCTCATAAAATTATTTTTGTCTTTGTGGCAGCAGTACAGTGCAATACATAAAATTATCACAGTACTGGTACAAAAGTCTCAGGCACACTAGTTACATATTTTTGCCTTAGATTTTGTACAGTACTGTATATGATTTTTTCAATCAATTTAATTCCACAGCTCCTATGATGGGATTTGAGGTTTATGGCCAGCTCTGTGCAGATCCCACATATCTGGTCCTGATATACAGTGGTATGCAAATTTATATTAGCAGGTTATCATTTTCCGTCTCCTTTCTGTTCACTTACAATGTAACTCTCTGCTTCCATTTGTAATAGTTTTTAGAAGACATGCTTGGTTTTACATACTCTCTTGCTCTCGTACTGAGCAAAATTTTTATGAAAGGGCACAAAAGTTTTAAGCATTTAAAATGAAGACAATCTTTATTTGGCTAAGAAAGTGTTGTGTGTTTGATAAGTTTCTTTCAAATTCCATATGCAAATAAGAATTTTATTGGAACTGCCTTTGCTAAACTCTGCCTTCTCTAATCTGATTAGATATCTGTAATCTGTCATGTAGGGTGCCGTGCACAATTCTGATTTGGTGGAGACAGAGGTGAGAGAACGGAGGAACATCTGGAGAAACTTCTGAAATGCCTTTTTCGCTGCCACTGTTACTGTGTGACCCAGAATCTCCGGAGGGGAAGGCCCTGAGTCCTCGGCTTTGCTTGTTGCTCGGCGGCCGGGGCAGGGTCAAAGCGCTTGGCAGAGATGGTGCTCGGTGCTCAGTGTCAGAAAGCTGGTCGGAGGCTTGAAGTTTTCGGACGGACTCAGAGTCGGCTGTGGTCGGGTGCTACCAATGCATCGACAGTTGTCGATGCCTGGAGGTTTATGGCAGAGAGAGTTTCTCCCTTTTGCCACCTGCTATCGGGGACTATCAGGAGTCGATCGGAAATTTGAGACTTCTTTTTTTTACCATTCCCATGGACTGCTCTTTATCAAATTATGGTATTGCCTTGCACTGCTGTAACTATATGTTATAATTATGTTGCGTTGTCTTGTCAGTGTTAGTCCTTAGTTTGTCCTGTTTTTTTGGTGATATCACTCTGGAGGAACATTGTGTCATTTCTTAATGCATGCATGCATTTCTAAATGACAATAAAAGAGGACTGAGTGTCCTCATAATCTAATCTAATCTAATCTAATTAACTAGCCTAGTCCTCACATTGAAAACCTTACCTTTTCTCCACTTCTTCTGAGTGATTCTCCCTCTCCGCTTCTTGGATGAAAGAGGACAAGGAAAATACCAGAAGCAGAGTGAGATAACTACTCAGACAAAGTGGAATAGATTGGCAGTTGTTCTCTCATTCAAAATCCTTAAACATTGGAATGCAAACTGAAACTTTGGTTTAATACCTTTTTCCTTCCTTACAAAAACCTCACTCATTCCTAATCCTCCTTCGTGCTAGTTATCCTTTCTTATCCTTTTGTAAAATCCTCCGAGGGGTTCATCTACATAAGAAATTCAATAAGATTCCATATTATTCTAACACTGGAGAATTGGAAGTCGTATCATGAGGGGAATGCTGTTGCCATCCTGCTGTGAGAGTGGGAGATGATTGAAGATAGAAGCAGCAGTATTAAGGTGAGAGAGCAGAGGGTAAGTGTAGGGTGACTTTGAAGCTGGTTGAACAATAGTGCTTTATCTCTGACATAAACTCATCAAAAGATGTTTCCCTGGTAACAGTACATCCATGGCCCCAGGTTCCATCATTCTCTGAAAATCTGCCGCCTGTTTGTCCTAATTATCAACTTATTTACTTTTTACTCCAGACAAATAATAGTGGTGATTGTAAGGAGCTCATTTAATAATGATTTTTGCTGAATTTATGACAACATTTTTCTGAAACTGAGATCCTGGTATTTTGTCACTTATGAAAAGCATTCACATTTGCAAAAGCTTCAGAACTGCTCCATTTAAAAGCATTCACCATCAATTAATTGTCTTAATTTTTTGCTTTCAAACAGTAATAGATAATTGGGAGTCTGTTCAGCATTGAGACTACTGTGGTGTATTGTCTTACAGTTGCACATCATTAGATTGTCATCAGAATCACGATACATGCAAACTTGCTTCTGCTATTATTTTTCAGGTATCTATATTGCCCAAATTAGCAATTTTATGTATAAGGACTGATAAGTGGCACTTAAGCAAGTGTTGATATTTAATGAAGGAATATAAAAGAAAATTGGGATGGCAGCTGTTTTGTAACATTAAACTACTTCATTACATGACGTTACCATAAAAATACGATCTAAGTTTCCAAGTTTCAAAAGCACAAAGGTAATGTGATTAAGTTTATAGAACTTCAGAAAACAAAAATCAGCTCCTTGCTGTCTAGCAGATTTCACAGCCAACATTTCAAAGATCTAAAGTACATTTGTTATCAAAGTACGTATGCAGTGTACAACCCTGAGATTTCTCTTCCCCATAGACTGCCACGAAACAGAAAAAGAAAACCGTGGGACCCATTCAAAGAAAATCATCAAACCCCCCAATGTGCAAGGAAAAGAATAAATCACGCAAATAGCAAAAAACACAGCATATAAAACACCAAACCATATGTAGCCCCCCTGGCAAGCCTCAGGCTCGCTCAACTCGCTGTCTAGGGAAAGCAGCCCTCAGCCCCGCCAAACTGGGTAATTAAGTTTGTGTGGATGCTGTGTGATTGTACCCCGCCCCGCCAAATAACAGACAAAACACCATATATGATTAATTGATTACAATTTATAGATATTACTAGAACTATATAATTAATAGAGATAAAATATAAAAGGAAAATAAAAGGCGCCAAACTTAATCAAAGTTCAATCTCTTCGTACCCAATCAGTTGGAGCTCTAGTAACAATCCTCTCTTCACCATTCGATCCCCTCTGACCATGTTGATCTGCCACCTGGGACCAACCACGGTGGTCGACCAGATGCTCCACACGAGTCTGCCTCCGCCTCCTTTCCTCCCTGAAGACCCTGGACCTCGGACTCGTGCTCGGGGTCTGACCCCGTTAGCCAGTCACAGCACCGCATCCACTCTCTCTCTCTCCATCGCGCCTTCTGCCCAAAAACCCACGCATACAATAGCTTACAGACACACTAGAAAGAATAACATCTATCCCAATTGGTTCATTCGTCCTCTTATCAATAACATAACCCAAACCAGCTGCCAGCAAGAGAACTTTCTCAGCAGTTAACATAGCAAAGAAGCCATTTTAATTAGCCTACGCAGTAACATAAAAGAAGAAACCCCTTACACATAAATCATCAAAACTATCCAGGCATATTAAGTTCAGTTCAATCTAGCACTGTGTTGTTTGTTAACTTCAGGAAACAGAGCCAGTCTGTCCCGATCAAAAATTCCACAAAATAGAAACAAAAAAGAAGTGACCAGGAAACAGAAACACATCATATCATGAACTACAGAGTCCAATCCACAAACCACATCAATTAAGCCTTGCCCAAGAGCCAGGACTCTGGGACCAGTCCCTGGCAGCATTTATATGTCCCAGTACATGCTTTAACTGTCCTGTTCAACTCACTGACTGCTACATGCAATGGCACTTTTTTCAGCTATTTCCTTTACAAGAAACTTCCATCTCCTGCTTTCCTCCAGCTGGCAGGTGGTGCCAGGATTTCCATGGCTGAACAAACAGTTCTTCCTAGGCCACCAGGTGAAAAAAAAACAAAAGAATTGTGCATGAAGAACTGCTTTCAGGACAAGAAGCAGAAGTTGAATAGCAACTGCCCAACAATCGATTGGACTAACTGGCCAGGAAAATATGCACACTACACCTCCCTTTTTTGGCCACTTCCTTTCATCACCCTATATCTTTTGCTTTTAAACCTTCCTTTTTCACAGTTCAGTATCAGTAAATTCATCTGTAGAGCTGCAAGAGCAAAGGAGTTGCTTGCATTTAAATTGTGATCCGCTCTTGGTGTACTTTTATTCATTCTAACAACCAGACAACTCCTACGTTACCAGTCCATAACAAAAATACCCACATAAAAGCACTCTTCATCCTTTCAGCTCGCCATCCACGGAGAATATCTCCTGAATGTTCTCTTGAAAGGAAACATGGAATGTTAGAAATATTCAGGAGATATGAAGCCTCCATGGAAAAAGAGAATGAGTTAATACTTCAGGTTGAAAACCTTTCATTGTAATTCCACTGTTTTCAGATGTACTGCCCAGAAATTGATGGCTTGTATGAAAATACACATTATTCTCGAGTCACATTGAAATGCCATAGATTGCCCTTGCACCAATATCCTGACATTGCACATCCTGGATGTTTTTTTGCAAAGAATTGACCTCATTTGGCACCAAGTACATTAGGTTCCCCTGATTCTGTGAATCTGACCGCAAACTTTAAAGTTCAAAGTAAATTTATTTTCAAAGTATGTATGTATCGCCGTATTGTCATGGTCCCGTCTGGCAATTCCCCACCTTGCTATTACCTCAGTAATTGGGCCTCAATCCCCTCGTCTAATTTCCAATCATTCCCAGTTCCACTAATTACACACACCTGCCTTCCATCAGTAAATGCAGGATAAAAACCCTGTAATCACAAGGAGCTGCCAGCTCGTTGGTCGACTCTAGTGTGAGTAAACCTCGTTTCCTGATTCCTGATTCCTGATTCCTGATTCCTGATTCCTGATTCCTGATTCCTGAGAACTGTCAGTTCTAAGTTCCGCATCGTTTCCTGGATACTCTACGTGATCCTTGGCTGTGTGTAAAGACTCTCCTGGATACCGGTTCCCCATTCACGGTGGTGCTAATGCCTAACGCCTCTGCCTCAGCACCTGTGTCCTGCACTTGTGTTCGACCCAGTTACGTCCTTGCAATACGTATACTACTTTCAGATTCATTTTCTTGCAGGCATTCACAATGAAAAAACACATACAAAGAACCGATGAGCAAAAGAAGATAAATTGTGCAAGAAAAAAGTAATAAGAACAATAAATAAGTAAATAAATAACACTGAGAACAGGAGTTGTAGAGTCCTTGAAAGTGAATCCTTTAGTCTAGAAATTAGTTCAGAGTTGAGGTGAGTTAAGTTATCCATGCTGGTTCAGGGGCCTGATGATTGAAGGGTACTAGCATTGCTTATGAAAAAGCTGTATGCTTTAAAGATTTAGATTATAAATGTAAAGAATATGTTAAAGATGGTTATAGATGATACAGAAACTAGTTGAGTGATTGACGGGGAGGAGAGGTTTGAACTTCAGAATGCAGATGGTCTGGTCAACTGGGCAGATCATAATCCAGAGCAGAGTGAGGTAATGCATTTAGGAAGGCGCAGTATGGCATGGGAATATACAGTAATCTTAGGCACATATATATAGCCAGGGTGCCTGACTTTTGCACAGTACCGTAGTAATTTTATGTATTGCACTGTACTGCTGCCGCAAAAGGAAATAAATTACATGAAATATGTGAGTGATAATAAACCTGATTTTCATATGGGTCTCTTTTGTGGACTGAGAGTGGGAAAGGGGCAGGGAGAGGGGTATCGTGGTTAGTAAACAGGGAAGGTAGAGTTGAGTGAGTGGGAAGCAACAGAGAGACATTCTATAATGATCTTCTTCCTCTGCCGTGGCTAAGAGAATGACGAGTTACCTCATGGGCAGTGGATACATTGACACCAGCTGCTGGAAGGCAGGAATTCAGGGCTTCCCAGGATGTGTGGAGCATGCGTCATTGATCAGATCCAATGAGCTGAGCATGGGAAAAGTGACCACCATGTCTTGTGGCTGGATCTTGCGAATGCCTATGGATCTGTGCCTCGCCAGCTCATTAACTTTGTGGTGGAATTGTTTCGATTCCCGACTGCATTAGACGCCTGGTTTCTGATTACCTCAGTGACATCAGGTGGGCTTCTCTTTGAGACTGTACAACGGGGTGGCAGCAGCTCGAAGTAGACATCGCAATGAGGTGTTCCATCTCTCCCATCCCGTTTGTGGCAGCCTTCGAGATCATCCTTACTGGAGCAAGGCAGGTGGATGGATGGATGAAGCTACAGTCATGACAGAGGCTTCCTCCACCGAGAAGCTACATGGATGATGCCACTAACAACCCTCAGATGGCTGCAAGCGCACGAAGACTGCTGAATAGGCCGGACGAGCTAGTGACATCAGCAAGGATGAAGGCCAAGCCCTCCAAGTTGCAAAGTCTATCCTTCTAAAAAGGGGTCAAATGTGACATCACCTTTGTTGTAGGGGGTGAGGAAATCCCATTGTTGGCCAGGCAGCCCATCCGAAGCCTTGGGAGGCAGTACACCACAGAGCTCTCTGACAGGCAGGTGGGAACAGTAGCACAGAAACAGCTTGCAGAGGGCCTGGCCAGAATCAACCAGAGTCAACTACCCAGAAAGTATAAAGTGTGGTACTACCAGTTCACACTGTACCAAAGGGTGATGTGGCCCCTGAGAATGTGTAAAATCTCCTCATCAACAGCCTGTAGGATGGATGGGATCGCCAACTCGTACGTCTGTAAATGGCTGGGGCTGCCTCGGTGTTTCTCGGACACTGGCCTCTTTGGGAAGAGCATGTTGCACCTGCCACAGAGATCCTTCAGCCTGGGGTACAAGCAGGAGAAAAGCTGACTGGTCATTGAGCTGAGGGAGTCCATCGTCCAGTTTATTTCCATAGATGCTGCCTGGCTTGCTGAGTTCCTCCAGTATTTTGTCTGTTTTGCTTTGGATTTCCAGCATCTGCAGAATTCCTTTGTTTTCACTTTCGTCTCTCTAATTGAACTCATCAAAAGAGTTTTACATTTTCACACAGGTTTTTTGCACTATTTTTACATGGATTGTTTTCTTTTGTATATTGGTTGTTTGTTGGTCTTTGTTTATTTAAAGTTTTTCTTATACCATACTGTGTAAAAATCTAAGACACATATATATAACTAAAGTGCCACAGACTTTTGCACAGTGCTGTAGTAATTTTATGTATTCCACTGTACTGTTGCCACAAAAAAATACATTTTATGACATATGCGAGTGATGATAAATCTGATTCTTATATGGGTCTCTATTATGGACTGGGAGAGTGGGAGCAATATCTTAGATATTGCAAATCAGAGGAAAGATGTGAAGTACAGAGGAGATTGTATGAGTTTATTGATAGGCATGGAAAAGTGTAGCCACAAGAAAACAATAGATAGTTGGGACTTGTTTTGTTTTTTTTAGGACCAAAACAGCTTAAATGACAGGCATGGAAAAGTGTAGCCACGAGAAAACAATGGATAGTTGGGATTTGTTTTGTTTTTTTTAGGACCAAAACAGCTTAAATGAAACTTAAATGAGGTGCATTACTGTGCAGCTGGCACAGATAGATAGAAAGAAACTTTTCGTTTGGCCAACATTAAAAACCAGGAAAGTCACAGATTTAAAGTAATTGGTAGAATTGAGTGGTGGTGAGGAAACTGTCTTTTTCACCCAGATTGTGGTTGGATCTTGTACTCACTGTTGGTTCCATTGGTAGCTCATCCCTCAGTTTGGACTCCTAGATTCCACAAGTAATCCATTCTCTTAATGAGTTCTTCAAATCTGCAATTATCTGCTAATAATTTTAAGAAGGTTTAAATTCTCAGTTTTCCTGTTTGTGAGTGAAGAATAAGTTCCAGTTGAACTGCCTCATTTTTAGGCGGGCGGCAATGTCTCTTTGAGCCACTGGGAGATACAGCACAGTCACACGTCCTTCAGCATCAAGCTTACCATGTGGTTTACAGTGCAACAGTACAGGAGGCCACAAATAGATCAGAGTAGAAATCGGAAAAGTGGCAGATGCTGAAATATGGTCATGCAAACAGAAAATGCTGGAAACACTCACCAGGCCAGATATCATCTGTGGGAATAGAAACTATGTTAAAATAAAATGATATCCCTGTTTTCTCCTTCCACTGATGTTTCCTGACCTGTTGAGTGTTTCCAACATTTTGTTTTCAGCTTGGCATGTGAATAGGTTGGAGAATTAAAATGAAACCCAGAGTCAGCCCTGGGGATTAAACAGAGTCCTGCAAAACAGTTTCCAATCTGCATTTGGTTTTTCCAATGTTGGAAGATATCGCCTTCTGAGCACTGAAAGCAGTGCAATAGATTTGAAAGAACCCAAGTGGAATGCAGCTTCACCTGCCTGTGTCTGGTGGGAAAGGACAAGGTAAAATTGCATCTCCTGTCCTTCAGTGGGAAAGTGCCAGGAGATTGGTGTCATTGGTGGAAATGGAAGAATGGAGCAGGCAGTTATGAAGGGAGTGATCCCTTCAGGGAAGGGTGAAGGGAGTCAACTGTGAGTCAGGTGGTGGAATCTCATTAAAAGTCACGGCAATTTAAAGGATGATCCCTTTGAATTTAGAAGGAAGTAAAGACCAGGTGAGAAAGGCGATTGCAATGTTAGCATGTACTTCAAGAGGACTAGAATATAAAATCAAGGAAGTAATGCTGAGACTGTATAAGGCACTGGTGGAGCATTGTGAGCAGGTTTGGGCCCCTTATTTAAAAAGGATGTGCTGACATTGGAGACGGTTCAAGGGAAGCTCATGAGAATGATTCCGGGAGTTGAAGAGTTGTTGTATGAGCGACGATTGAAATCTCTGGGCCTGTACTCACTGGAATTTAGAAGAATGAAGGGGGATCACATTGAGAGCTATCGGATGCTGAAAGTCCTCTGTGGAGTGGATGTGAAGAGGATGTTCCCTTTGGTGGGGAAGTCTAGGACCTGAGAGCACAGCCTCAAAATAGAAGGGTGTCCATTTAGAACAGAAATAGGAGGGAATATCTTTAGCCAGAGGGTGGTGAATCTGTGGAATTCATTGCCACCGGCTGCTGTGGAATCCAGGTCATTGGGTGGAGTTAAGTTAGAGTTGATGGATTCTAGATTGGTCAGGGTGTGAAAGGTTATGGAGGGAAGGCAGGAGAATGGGGTTGAGAGGGAAATGGATCAGCCATGATGAAATGGCGAAGCAGACTTGATGGACTGAATGGCCCAATTCTGCTCCTATGGTATGTCTTATGGTCCTATATCCTTGCTGTGGCTGAAGGAAGAGGTGAGAGCAATCATGTAAGAAACAGAGATGTGGTAGAAGCAAAGCCAAGCTTAAAGAATACCGGAAAACAATGGGGGACTGTGCAGAATTGGTTGAAGTTAACTTCACACTACACAAACTTGTATATAAAAATGATCTTGAGTCAGAGAGTTTGCAGACTTCTTTGTGGTCGGGTGGAGTAGAATTTCTCGTCTAATTTTCACATGAAAGCCTTGAGCAGTATTGGCTGCCATCATTAACCAGTGAGATAAAGTGAAGTTGAAGAAAAGTGGGAAAATATACAAGAAGAATGCTATCAGCATGAAGCAAGAGCGGTGTGAAGGTTGAGATCTGCATTATTCATTATGTCCTCATTTACAAAATCCAGAAGCAAGGATGCTGCTTTCTAAATTCCCTGCTGAGGAATTGGATAAATGAGTGCCAGACTTGGTCACTGTGGAAAATGTAATTTTAGAGGTGAACTGGTTCAATAGATTTTAGCTGAACTGAGTAATTGCTTAGATTAATAGGAGCCTGTGGCCATTAGCAGCATCCGTAAGGAACTGTTTTCTCTTTCTCTTCGTGCAAGGTTTTCTCGTGATGAATTCAAGCTCAGACTGAGGCAGCAACTGATAACCATGTGTAAACTGAGGTGCCTAATGTCCCTAGATTTGAGGAAAATCCTCAAATTTATGAAGATTGCTTTTTAAATATATTTAAAGTAATTTTTTAAATAGAATTAATAGAATTACCTTCATAAATCTTGTTTATAGCACAATGATTAGAAGTCGAACACATTCTTACTCTTAGAAAATTGAGTTAACCTCCATTTGTTCATGCAATGGTAAAGTCCCGATATACCCAGCTGCAACACCAAATTGTGCGTTGTAAATGAAGAGTTTCTGTCTGACATCAGCTTTCCATATGCTTCAATCTACAATGCTTTGTTCTTTACAAAGTATGTGTAAGGGTTCAGCCCAGAACTATCATTCTGCATATCTAAATTTCATCTCTCAGATACCTCTTCCAGGCCAGTCTTGCTTCATAATTCCAACCCTTCAAAATCATGTTCACCATTGAATAATACTATGTGAGATTGGTTGGTCGCATCGCAGTTAGTGTAACATTATTACAGCAGCAGATTAAGATTGGGATTCAATTCCTGCCATTGTCTATAAAGAGTTTGTACATTCTCCTTGTGCGTTTCCTCTGGATGCTCCAGTTTGTAGCCTGTGGATTTCCATAAGATATAGGAGCAGAATGAGGTAATTTGGCCCATAGGGTCTGTGCCACCATTTCATCTTATAGACAATAGGTGCAGGAGTAGGCCATTCGGCCCTTTGAGCCAGCACCGCCATTCACTGTGATCATGGCTGATCATCCACAATCAGTATGATTCCGCTATCTTTAAGAGCTCTAACCAGCTCTTTCTTGAAAGCATCCAGAGACTTGGCCTCCACAGCCTTCTGGGGCAGAGCATTCCATATATCCACCACTCTCTGGGTGAAAAAGTTTTTCCTCAACTCTGTTCTAAATGGCCTACCCCTTATTCTTAAACTGTGGCCTCTGGTTCTGGACTCGCCCATCAGCGGGAACATGCTTCCTGCCTCCAGCGTGTCCAATCTCTTAATAATCTTATATATTTCAATAAGATCCCCTCTCAGCCTTCTAAATTCCAGAGTATACAAGCGCAGTCGCTCCAATCTTTCGACATATGACAGTCCCATCATCCTGGGAATTAACCTTGTGAACCTACGCTGCACTCCCTCAATAGCAAGAATATCCTTTCTCAAATTTGGAGACCAAAACTACACACAGTACTCCAGGTGTGGTCTCACCAGGGCCCTGTACAGCTGCAGAAGGACCTCTTTGCTCTTATACTCAATTCCCCCTGTTATGAAGGCCAGCATGCCATTAGCTTTCTTCACTGCCTGCTGTACTTGCATGCTTGCTTTCAGTGACTGATGTACAAGAACACCTAGATCTCGTGCTTCACCTTTTCCTAACTTGGCTCCATTTAGATAATGATCTGCCTTCCCGTTCTTACCACCAAATTGGATAACCTCACATTTATCCACATTAAACTGCATCTGCCCACTCACCCAGCCTGTCCAAGTCACCCTGCATTCTCATAACATTCTCCTCACATTTCACACTGCCATCCTGCTTTGTGTCATCAGCAAATTTGCTAATGTTACTTTTAATTCCCTCATCTAAATCATTAATATATACTGTAAACAGCACGGTCCCAGCACTGAACCCTGCGGTACCCCACTGGTCACCACCTGCCATTCCAAAAGGGAGCCGTTAATCACTACTCTTTGTTTTCTGTCAGCCAGCCAATTTTCAATCCATGTCAATACTCTGCCCCCAATACCATATTCCCTAATTTTGCCCACTAATCTCCTATGTGGGACTTTATCAAAGGCTTTCTGAAAGTCCAGGTACACTACATCCACTGGCTCTCCCTTGTCCATTTTCATAGTTATATCCTCAAAAAATACCAGATTAGTCAAGCACGATTTCTCCTTCATAAATCCATGCTGACTCGGACCAATCCTGTTACTGCTATCCAGATGTCGTAATTTCATCTTTTATAATTGACTCCAGCAGCTTTCCCACCACCGACATCAGGCTAACCGGTCTATAATTCCCTGTTTTCTCTCGTCCTCCCTTCTTGAAGAGAGGAACAACATTAGCCACTCTCCAATCCACAGGAACTGATCCTGAATCTATAGAACATTGGAAAATGATTACCAATGCCTCCACGATTTCTAAAGCCACCTCCTTAAGTACCCTGGGATGCAGACCATCAGGTCCCGGGGACTTATCAGCCTTCAGACCCAACAGCCTATCCAACACCATTTCCTGCCTAATATAAATTTCCTTCAATTCATCCATTACCCTAGGTCCTTTGGCCACTATTACATCTGGGAGATTGTTTGTGTCTTCCCTAGTGAAGATCTTGGCTGATCCATTTCTCTCAGCTCCATTCTCCCCATATCCCTTCATGCCCTGGTCTAATCAAGAATCTATCAAACTTTGCCGTAAACATATCTAACGATTTGGCCTCCATGGCTCTCTGTGGCAATGAATTCCACAGATGTCCTCTGGGTGCTCTTGTTCCCTCCCATATCCCAAAGGAATACGGTTAGGATTAGTGAGTTGTGTTATGCCATGCTGGCATTGGAAGTGTGGTGACACTTGCAACCTGCTCACCACAATCCTCACTGATTTGATTTGACACAGATGACCCATTTCACTGTATATGTGACAAATAAAGCTGATCTCTATCTTTAGACATTATGTATTAGTTGTGCTCTGACCAGAACACCGTTTCCATGACTTCTAAAATTAAATTGCTCTGTCTATTGGTTTTGTTGATTGCTGCTCTCTAAATGGTGGGTTTATTTTAAGCACACAGCCTAATGAAACTCACCCTTGGCTATTGCCAAATCATTTATGGAGTAAATGTTTGTAATTTTAAGGGGAGTTTGGATAGGTACATGAATGGCAGGGGTATGGAGAGTTATGGTCCGGGTGCAGGTCGACAGGAGTAGGCAGCTTAAATGGTTTGGCACAGACAAAATAGGCCAAATGGCCCATTTCTGTGCTCTACTTCTCTGTGACTCTAAGTGAAACTGTTGTGAAGTATTCAATTTAAAGGAAAAAAGGACATGAGTCAAAGCTGTTCACAACAAAATAATACTACAGAGTAAAATGTGAGAAACTTTTCCAGTCAACACTGTTTCGTTAACATCTGTTGTGTGCAATGAAAGTGGGGAATGTTTCATCAAATGGAAACAGAATGGTACAATTACCAGGTGATCACATTACTGCTCACCTAGTGCCTACAGCGTAACTGCAACTTCAATGCGTACTTGAAGGTTTTGGCATCGGAACAACTTTAGAGAACTTTCCAATAGCTATAACAGATGGCAGCTAAAAAGCATACATTATAAAACCATAAACCCGGAGTTTTTACAGAACCATTTATTTCAAATAAAAATCTGTGTGACTTTTTACAAGACTTTTTTTTAATCTATTTTAGAATAAACATGATCCAAAGCTTGCAGATTTTATAGGATTAAGATACATTTCTTGGATCCATTTGTATTTTCTGCATTTACACAAAAGTTTTACATGATACCAAAAACAATTATGCACAACTTTCAATATGTAAACAATCAACGTATCTAATATACATTAACAAGAATGGCAACCGCTTTTCTGTGATTGGGGTTATTAAGAAAATAAATTGCATTAATTGAAAACTACTAGTTAATGTTTTTTTTACAACTTGTTTACATTATTTTAAATTAACCGCTAGTATGTATCCTACATGGAATCCAAACTAGCAAATACACATCTTATACAGAACTGAAAAATTAACCCTCAGTAAACATTCTCACATTAATAGTAAACTAAAGGGAACTTGGCAAATGTTTGTACCAGGAAACTATATAGAACAAATCCACTTCTATTTATATTCCAGTGTTTGCAGCATTAATAATTTTCAATTAAAAGTTTTAATGAACTAAATCTTGAATAAACCCAAGATAAAGTAAAAACTATTCTGCATGGTCATGCATCTTTATGTATTCAGTATAAATTCTATGTTGTTGTTCCTTTCCGCACCTTGTTGCACATTGGGCAGCAGCTTTGCTGTTTATTTGGTATTTCTGTCTGTTTTTTTTTACGAGGCCGAGTTGCTAGCTCAACGCTCAACTCAGCAAGAATGGAAAGCATGTGAGGAGCCGGCTGGATTCGATCCTGGGACCACTCACCTTGAAGTCTGATGCAGATGCCACGACATCACTGGCCAGCTTATAAATTCTATGAACACTTGTAAAAATAAAATAGGTCATAAAGTCTTAAGCATTGGTAACAGTCAGCACTGCAGTTTTTTTTTTGAAGGCTACATCAATTAGAGGTTTGTTAGTTGGATCATATTTAAGTTACATTCCAATTATAAGTGTATGCTGTTGAATTTAGTGAGTGGGGGCAATGGCACAGAGCAGTTACTGCATCAGATCAGTGAGATGATGGGAAGAATTTGCTACAATCAAGAGAGAAATGGGATTCTCTGTTGCAGCATGATTTGTACAGACACCTGCCAAGAAAGATTACAAACAGCAGTGCAGATAAAACCTCATTCTGAACTGAAGCAAAAAATGAATTAGGAAGGAATTGGATAAAAATCCTCAAAGCCAATGTACAATATCTTTGACCCATATCACTGAGAACCAGAATGTGGGTTCATGTCTGTGCCTTCTATCAGCAAGTTTTCAAACAGTTCTCTACGTCAACACTGAATAACGGCAGGTTTCCTTGCTGATGGAGAAGAAGAACATCAGACAGTGTTAATGGATACCAGTTCCATTCATGTCCTTAACAACATGCCTTGAAGATTGATTCGGCAATTTAAACAAAGGGTCAGGACATAACATTAATAATTTATATATTTACTTAGAGATACAGGCAGAATATGCCCTTGCAGCCACCTTGTCCAGCAGCCCGATTTAACCGTAAACTAGTCACAGGATAATTTACAATGACCGATTAACCTACTAACCAGCACGTCTTTGGACTGCGGGAGGAAATTGGAGGACCCAGAGAAAACTCACACATTCCATGCGGAGAACATGCAAGCTCCTTACAGATGATGTCAGAATTGGACTCCAATCTCCAAGCTGTAAATAATATAGCTGCTTTCTGAAGAGATGGTCTTCCACTTCCATGGAAGAGTAAAGTCGGTCTGTTTTACTTGTTAGGTCTGGAAAAACTAACTCAAGGAAAATCTTTGTCATGGACTAGTCTTTTTGAAAGGAGCCAGCAGGCAGAGTATGGTAGGACATGATGTAAAAGTAACAATCAATTTCTACTCATTGGAAGAATTATCCAAAACACTCATTTTTCGTATATCCGTATGGCAAAAATGGAGTAACCGTTAAAGGAGTGACTGGGAAACTTTCAAACCCCCAAAAAATTATCTGAATGGTTGTTAACTCCAACTTGCAAATAAAGTAATATTATTAAAAGAATTAGAACTTGCTTCCATAATTACAGTGAATGAGATTACTTCTGCAGTTGTTTGTGATATAATATAGAAATGATTACATCTATATCATGCAAATATTTAGCCAATTATAACTTACACTAAGTTCTGAACAATTATTTAATATCTATACTGTCCAGACTCGACAATCAGGATGTAATCTAATTACTTACTTTGGTTATTTGCCAATCTAATAAAAAAAGTCATGATTTGATGCATTAATTCTGATTCTCCAGAATTTCTAACTTGCTGCATCTTTCTGCTTAACCTTAGTTTACCAAAATCCTTTTGAAAAGCACTTCAAACAATACTCCTTATCTGAAATGGACACTGAAAAGTATACAACCTTGGCATTCAGATTTTGTACATATTACTTCAAAGTTTATCTTACATTGTTTCTTTATTTTAATTAAAAACACTCAATTTTATCCTACTCCAATTTAGTATAACATTTAAAATGTCTGTAAACAAATGCCAAAAGTGCTTACTGTGCAGGGTACTATGATAGTAACAGCACTTTTGTGTAAAACTCTCACCAAAATGTAAAATAACTAAACAGCAAGTTAAAAAATATATAGATTATAAACCATCTATTCCAATTAGATACAAAATCCATCGCAAATATCATCAAACAGGTAACAGAGGTTCTTGTCCAATTTCTCATTTCAACAATATTATACAGGCAAATTATTCCTCTTTGAAAGCATATGGCTAGGACTCATTACTGGATACGCTGGATGTTATTTTGGTATATTGAGAGTTTATTGCTTCAAAGGCTTCATCTCTGTGTAGCATAGCACCAAATACCAGTGGCTAAAGAAAGCAAAGAAAAAAGGTTTTAAAGAAGAATTGATTACAAGTTAAATGAAAGTATAACAAAAACAGTGAACAAAATTTTTTATTTTATTTCACTCTAACACATTTATGCAGAATCACAAACAATAAATGACACAGGAAGCCACTCAATCCATTGTGCCTGTGCAGACTGAAGGAGATACCCAATCTACCCTCATTTTCCATCACTGACACCGTTAACCCTGCACAGCTCTGCTCTTGAAGTCCACAACCAACTGCTTTTTAAATATGATGAGGGTTTCTGCCTCTACCACCTTTTCAGGCAATGAGTTTGATATCACTATCACCCTTTGGGTGAAAAGTTTCCCTTTATTTCCCCCCTAAAGTTGTTACTTTAAAACTATGGCCAGTGGGGTTTGACTTTCAGCTATGGGAAATAGGTCCTTCCTTGTTCCCCAGACATGACACCTCATAACTTTAAACACCACAAATAAGCCTCTTCACAAACTCCTCTGTTCCAGAGAAAGCAACTGCAGATTTCCCAATACTTCTACATATCCAAGACATGCCAATACTGGCAACATCCTCGTAAATGCTCTCTGGTGTAATTACATATTTCCAGCAATGAACTGACCAGAATTGTATTCTGACGAAGTGTTGTATAAACATTACTTCTCTTCAAATAAAGGCAAACATTTGGTATGCCATTCCGACTGCCTTATCAGCTTAATTGAGGGACTGTTTTGTCGAGCACCTCCGCTCCATCCGCCAAAAGCAGAACTTCCCGGTGGCCAAACATTTTAATTCTGATTCCAGTTCCTGTTCCAACATGCTGGTCCATGGCCTCCTCTTGTGCCAAGATGAGGCACCCTCAGTGTAGAGGAGCAACACCTTATATTCCATCTGGCTATCCTCCAACCTGACAGCATGAATATCGATTTCTCCTTCTGGTAGAATTTCCCTCACCCTCCCGTCTTCTTCTATTCCACACTCTGACCTCTTACCTCTTCTCACCTGCCTATCACTTCCCCCCCCCGGTCCCCTCCTTTCCTTTCTACCATAGTCTACTCTCCTCTCCTATCAGATTCCTTCCTCTCCAGCCCTTTATCTTTACTATCCACCTGGCTTCACCCATTTTCTTCTAGCTATCCTCCTTCCTCTCAACTCCACCTTTTTATTCTGGTGTCTTCCTCCTTCCTTTCCAGTCTCGGCCCAAAACATCGACTGCTTATTCATTTCCATAGATGCTGCCTGACCTGCTGAGTTCCTCCAGCATTTTGCGTGCAATACATTCTAAGCTCCCTCTGTTCTACCACTCTTGTCGGGAGTGCAGCAATGCACAACATTTATTTAACTACGCTGTTAATAACTGCTTAAGCCATATAAGCTTAATCACGTAAAACTGAGGGATAATGCTTTCAGTAATCTACTGGTTGGCAGTATCTGAAAAGGGTTTTAGATGCATTACTGGCACAAAAGTCTACCTTTGAATGGAATGTTTGTATGTTATTTAAAAGTGAAAGTATGTGAAACAACAAAACATCAAAAGAAAGGAAATTACTCACCTTTTGGGTATATGGAGTAGTTATTGAAATACCCATTCCAGATCCAGGCAAAACTGACAGAACTTTGTACTAGGGGAGTAAACAAAACAATGAGAGAGGTGAAAAAAAAATAAGAAAATAATTCATACTTAGTGATGAGACTGCAGTTTAAGTAATTCTCAGATGAATAAAAATAACTTGACTATTGCTCGGAAATGCCAAGAGTTTCATATCCTACTACCAGTGGGATTTGATTTCGCAGCTGAGGAATCTGCTCTCAGGTTCTGCACTGGTTTTGTGAATGCCTGATTTCAATGGGAAAGGCAAGGCTAAGGGAAAAAAAAGGCAAGGAAATGCTACCTGGGCATTGCTTAACACTTTTGATTACTTAAAAGTGCTATTTGCTGAATATTTTCTCCAAGCAAAATTTTCTCACTCTTTGAGCCAAATCTTACTAGTGTGGGCCTGACATTCACAGATGCCTCACCTAAGTAATGTAAAGGGTCCAACTTGATAGCCTGATACATTCAAACATCCAGATTTGAGCAGGGATAGGAATGACAAGAGGACAGCTTAGAAACTCTGTCCATTAATTGCTTCTGAAGGTGCTGGGAAATGTAAGTAAAATCAAGATACACTGGGGACCCCTAGCATTTCCAAACAATTTTATAATTTAAAATAGATGAAGTACTTAAAGATCATGATTCTTGGATATTGTCTAAAAATGCAATGCAACAACAGATACGAAGGCAAGGAGTTGTTATTTGTAATGGGAAACCTCACTATCCCTAATATGGACTGGGATCTCATAATTACAGTAAGTTTAGACTGGTAGAATTTGTTAGGTATATCCAAGAGGATTTCTTGAACCAATATGTATATCGTCCAACAAGAGAAGGGGCCACACTGGACCTGGTGTTAAATACTAGGTCTAGCCAGGTGACTGACTACTCAGCAAAAGAACTGCAAGTGATCACAATACCTGAAGTTTTTAAGATAGCTATAGATAACGATTGGGTGGCAGACTGGAAATACGTCTCCACCAAAGGAGGTGTAAGGTGCTCCTTCCCTCCACTAGCCTGCAGGTCACCCTTAGGCAAGGTGTAGCACCTGCTTAGCCTCCCCACCCCGATCAGGGTCATGTGAAGCTATGAGAGCGGGGCTCACACGTCCTGTAAAGACACTGCCTAGAAGAAGGCAATGACAAACCACTTCTGTAGAAAAATTTGCCAAGAACAATCATGCTCATGGAAAGACCATGATCAGCCACTTCATACGACATGGCACATAACGAACAAACAAACAGATAAGGAAGTGTATGGAGCTTGCAGGAGAATATTAAATAGGAACAGGATAAATTACAAGAGTTATTAGGCAGGAACTAGGGAGGGTTAATGGGGGAAAATCTGTTTTTGGGCAAGTCCACATCTGACACATGGAGGGTGTTGAAAGAGCATTTGCACTGACTACAACACAGGTGCATTTCAGTCAGAAGGAAGGATGGCAAGATAAGGGGACCTTGGATGTCAAGAGAGTTGGTAAATTTAGTCAAGGAAGAAAAAGAAGTGCATACACGGCATAAGAAGCAGAAATCAAAAAGAACCTTGAGGATTATAGAGAGAAAAGAATTGAAGAAGGAATGAGGAGAGCCACGATGGACCAATAAAAGATCTTTAAAAACAGGGTTAAAGAGAATCCCAAAGTCAAGTCAAGCTTATTGTCATTTAACAATGTACACAAATACCAGCAAATGAGATGTTTCTCCAGACCAGAGTGTAAAGCATAGCAAATTAAATATCATAGCGTACAGTACAAATTAGTGTGGGCACGTGGCCAAGTGGTTAAGGCATTGGACTAGCGACCTGAAGGTCGTGAGTTCAAGCACCAGCCGAGGCAACGTGTTGTGTCCTTGAGCAAGGCACTTAATCACACATTGCTCTGCGACGACACTGGTGCCAAGCTGTATGGGTCCTAATGCCCTACCCTTGGACAACATTAGTGTCATGGAGAGGGGAGACTTGCAGCATGGGCAACTGCTGGTCTTCCATACAACCTTGCCCCGGCCTGCGCCCTGGAGAGTGAAGACTTTCCAGGCGTAGATCCATGGTCTCGCAAGACTAACGGATGCCTTTATTTACTTTACAGTACAAATTATCCGGTGGCACTTTGAATGCAACGTGGCAGGGAATGCAGAAGCTAATAGCGTGAGGGAAGAAGCCGTTTCCCATCCTGATCACTCTTGTCTTATGCATCGGAGTCTCCTGCCTGATAGTAGAATGTCAAACAGGATGCTGGATGGCATCCTCTACACGTTTTATCTATACATTTATCAAGAGCAAGAGAATAACAAAGAAAGGGGTAGGACCCCTCAAGGAAAAAGGAGGGAACACATGCTTGGGAGTGGAGGTGAGGTCAAGGAGTAATGAGGTAGTGTTCATTAACAATTCAGGGACCTGATCCTCTAGAGGAAGGATGTGTAACAAAGGGAGATTGGTGTAGGGCACGCTAATATGCTGGAACATTTCAAGATAAAAGAGGAGGTAGAGTTGGGTCTCTGAAAGAACATTAAGTCCCCAGGACCTGATGGGATATACCCCAGATTATTGGGAAAGCTTGCTGGGGCCTTGACCAATCTCCAGAGAACTGGTGAGTAGCTAATGTTGCTCCATTATTCGAAGATGGAAATAGGGATAATCCTGGAATCTATAGACCGGTGACTCTCACGTCACTGATAGGGAAATTACTGGACAGGATTCTTAGCTTTAGCATTTATGTACATTTTTCAAATGCTCTTAATTAGGGACAGTCAGCGTGGCCTTGTTTAGGGCAAATCATGTCTTACTAATGTGATTGAGCATTTTGAGAGGTGATTAAGGGGATTGATAAAAATAGAGCTGTGGATGGTGTCTACACGGATTTTACTAAGGCATTTGACAAGGACCCTCATGAGAGGTTCATCCAGAAGATTAAGGTGCAGGGGATCCATAGTGAGTTGGCTGTTTAGGTTCTGAATTAGCTTTTCTATAGAAGACAGAATGGTGAATGTGACTTGGTCTGACTGGAGATTTGTGACCAGTGGTGTTACACAGGAATCTGCAACAGGACGCCTGTTGTTTGTGATATATATAAATGACTTGCATGAAAACATAGATGGGCGGGTTGGTAACTTTGCAGACAACATAAAGATTGGTGGTGTTGAGGATAGAACAGAAGACTGCCAAAGGATATAGCAGGATATAGGTCAGTTGCAGATGTGGACAGGGAAATGGCAGATGGAGTTTAATCTGGCCAAATGTGAAGTGCTACACTTTGAAAGGTCAAATGTAAATGTACAGTATACTGTTTATGGCAAGACCCTTAACAATATTGTGGTGCAAAGGTATTGGGGTCCAAATCCATAGCTCCTGAAAGTGGCTACACATGTTGATAGGCTGGTAAAGGCAGCATATGACATTTTTGCCATTATTAGTCAAGGAATTGAGTTCTAGGGTCAGGAAGTTATGGTGCAGCTTAATAATCTATTTATTAATTTATTGAGATATGGCTCTGAGTAGGCCCTTCAAGCTGCACCACCCAGCAATCCTTGCCTAATCGCAGGACAATTTACAATGACCAATTAACCTATCAGCTACGTCTTTGGACTGTGGGAGGAAAACAGAGCATCCGGAGGAAACCCACACGGTCACAGAGAGAACATACGAACACCTGACAGGCAGCAGCGGGAATAAAACTCTAGTTAGACTGCATCTAGAGTACTGCATTCAATTCTGGTCATCCCATTACAGGAAGAACATCAAGGCTTTGGAGTGGGTGTAGAAGAGCTTTACCAGGCTGCTGCCAGGACCAGAGGGCATGTGCCACAAGGACAGGTCAGACAAACTTGCACTGCTTTTTCAGCAGTGGCAGAGGCTTATAAGATTATGACAGGCATAAATATAGACAGGAAGTATCTTTATCCATGGATTGAAATGTCTTATACCCAGACAGCATGCATTAAGGAGAGAGGGGTTATATTCAAAGGAGATGTTCAGGGCAAGTTATTTCCTATACAGAGTGGCAAATGCCTAGAATGCATTGCCAATAGTGATGGTGGAGACAAATATGATATATTCAAGAGGCTCTTGGATAGTCACGTTAATGTGTAGGAAATTGAAAGATGTGGACATTGCGCAGGCAAAAGTGATTAGCCTGGTTTATCATTCGATCACTAACTTAATTAGTTTGGCACAACATACAGTTTTATGTTCTCGTATAAGAGCATACTGCCTTGTCATCGGGGCTCTCATGAATTTCCCAAACTTTGGAATAACATACAGCTCTCATATCTGTCATATTCTCCCTATGTAGTATTCTTCAAGCAGATCATGGTTTTAGCTGAAGTAGTTTTATGTGGTAGATTTAAATGGAGTGCAAACTGAACACAGATCTCATTGAAACGAAATCACCTACATTAATGCTGAAATGTGTAAGCACATAATGATTCAAAAATTTTAAGGAAATTATCACCATCGCTCTTCATAACAGAAACCCAATAGATGAAAATATTATTAAGGTCATTCTTATTTATACTCAAGAAAAATGATGAAATTTAAATATTAATAGAAAAGTTACAATGTGAAATATCTAGTTGCACCTCATGTAAGCCTTGGCAAGTTAACATATAAAAATTCAAACAGAAATACGGAGGATCATTCTTAACCACAAAGACTACAACAAACAAACAAATCAGCCAAAATTCAAAATAAAAAGCTCACAGGTCAAACATACCTTTTGTATTTCTGTAACATCTTTTAATTTTATTATCTTATTTTTCTTGGATGAGCCAGACTTGGAACTTTCAAAGCATAAATAACTGGATAGAAAGAAACAAGTTGTAAAGTGTTTGATAGGGAATCTTAATTGATTAAAATAATTAACCCAGCACCTTAATTGGTGATTTTGCATAACCATGGCTGTCACATCCAGTTTATTTTGCATTTACCAACATTCAAAGGTATTATCAATGTAATCAAAAATGTGAAATGTTCATATATGAAGATTTTATTTTTTTATGGATCTAGTGGATTTTCTACCAGAGTAACCATTTAGAATCACAAAGATTATGAGACCATGGGCTATACTGTCTCCATCTAAGATCAATCCAACATGTCACTCCTCTGCTCTCTCCCCAAAGCCCTACAAATTATTTTCCTTCAGATATGCTTCCAATTCCTTCTACTCTGCTTATATTTCATATAATGAGAAATACCTCTACTACATCTCCTTGCAATCTCATCTGTTCCAAGAACAACCTAATTTCTCCAGTCTTTCAAAGCAACTGAAGTCCCTCATCCTGACAATTATTTTGATAATTCTCTTCTGTGCCTTCTCTAAAGACTTTACAATTTTCTGAGTGCGCTACCCAGAAGTGGACACAAATTGTGGCTAACCAGTGTTTTATAATCTTAAGCAAGTTCCTTTAATATCAACTGAAACCAGAAATTTGGACTGATCTTCACTGAGCATGCCAAATAACAAAGTAATTTTGTTGTAAGTTTTGATTCTTAAAATAAATATATCATAACAACATCATTGGCAACTTTCTCATCATTAGATAATCAACAACTGTTTATTGTTTTCTTTCGCAAGTTCAAACCAAATCAATGGTTCTGTGGAAGATTACTTGAATCACTCTGGTGTGCATCGATCTTTTGATACTATGCTATCCATCTGTCTATCATTCATCACAATTAATAAGCCTTCCACAATACAGCTGCATATTTGGTGCTACTTCCATGTTGCTGGGTAGCAAGTTTCAGGATTCAAGCCAAAAATGTCAAATCTGTGACGTGTTTCCAAGTCATGATAGCGTGTGGTCTGGAGGCAAAATCTGCAGTTGGTGTGAGTCCTATGCTTATGCTGGCCTTAGCCTTTTACAACTCAAGATGTGACTTGAGTAGTAGATCTTAAAAAATTTGCTGTGCAGCCACTATGTACGGGGGGGGGGGGTCAAGGACTGAGTATTTGAGGCATAGTAAGGTTATTGATCATGCAGGATATATTCCTTACAAATGGAAATTTCTGACTAGTATCAATCACATGGTGGAAAACAATTGTGGCATATATTCCTACTTTTGTCATTATGTTTGAAGTGTGATCAGTGATGAAGCGGTCTGGTCTTGGAAAGTCCCATGCCTACTGCCTACATGAAGACCCTAGAGCTAAGATAACTTAAGTCTAATAAACATAATCACCTTCTGTAGAAGACAAGTATTGATTTTCTGCTTGTCTGTATTGTATTTTGTGTTGCATGTTTATTATGGGTAATTTGTCACGCAGGTTGGAGCGTGGTGGAAGAGAAGAGTATAGTCACGTATTCACACTTTGTCTTTATTTCAGTTTCATCGAGTTGAGAGTTTGAGCCAGGGAGTGGGCTGGGGGTGATTTTTTTTTTTTAATTTACTGTTATTAAGAGCATTAATTTCTCGACCGCTAGATCAATTGGTTGTACCGCTTAGTTACACTAACTGGAACACTAATTTTGCTACGTCACTATTTTTAGTTCCATTAGTTTTACCGATATAAGACTGTTCGTCTTTGCTGGTTTAGCAATAAAGAATTGAACATACTTTTTTTGATTTGGAAATTAGATATTCTAGAAGCACAACATACAGTGTCAACTCCAATACTCAGTCTCTGAGCAGTTTTGGTTTGTTTTCAGATAACCACTACACCCTCCGATATGTGAGGAATGATACCTACAATAGATGTGTTTTCCCCTTAATGCCACTAATCAGTTTGAAGAGGCTTCTTGGTGCCATACTTGGTCAAATTGTAACACAATGCCATAGACAATCACTCTCACCTCAAACATGGATCAAGGGAATACAAACCTTTGATCTACATTTGAGTATTTGAAAGCAGACATTATGCTTTTGGTGAATAAGTACTGTTTGATAACTGACAATTGTCATTTTGCCAAAAATTGAGCAATAATTAGGTGGATTGGGTTCACCTTGCATTTTGTGAACAAGTTATGTGTATATTCAGTAATTTTCAACATTTTAAATGTATTGGAGCAGCTTGGCTAGAGGAACAACCGGTTCAAGAGCAGATCTTCAGTACTACAGTACATCTTGGGTGGTCTCCCATTGCATTTTATGTATCTAATGCTGTCAAGACATTTTTTGATATGTAGAATGAATAAAACTGACTGCAAATTGTTTCCTGTGATGGTGGAAATCTCAAGAGGAAAGTGAGATGTGTCAACCATTTCTATCCAATGATGAATGCAAATGCTTTGGGAAAGCCTCAAGCCCTGGCTTCACTGAGGTTGAGTATGTTCTTGGAAACCCTCTTTTTTTTCCCAAGTTGACTAATTGTCCACTACCATTCATAACTATACTCAGTAACCACTACATGAGTGGAATCCAGTGTGGATTTCTGTTGCTGTAGCCCATCCAATTCAAGGTTTGACACGTTGTGGATTCAAAGATGCTCTTCTACACACCACTGCTGTAATGCATGCCTATTTGAGTTACTGTCACCTTTCTGTCAGCTTGAGCCAGTCTGACCATTCTCCTCTGACCTCTCTCATTAACAAAGCATCTTTGCCAACAGAACTGCCACTCACTGCATGCTTTTTTGTTTATCACACCATCCTCTATAAACTCCAGAGACTGTCATGCAGGAAAGTCCCAGCAGATCAGCAGTTTCCAAGATACTCAAGCCAGCCCTTCTGGCACCAACAACCATTCTATGGTCAAAGTCACTTCGATCAAATTTCTTCCTTCCCCCTTCTGATGTTTGGTCTGACAACAGCTGAATCTTTCGTCTATGCCTGCATGTATTGAGCACCTGCCATATGATTGGCTGATTAGTTGTTTGCATTAATGAGGTGTACAGGTGTACCTAATAAAATGACCACTCAGTACCCATAGATGTGGCAGGTCTACAGAACACTGGTTGGTGGTATGGAGCAGGGATTCCCAACCACCCCTCAGTTAATGGTAGGAGTTCATGGCATAAAAAAGGTTGGGAACCCCTGATATAGAGCAAAGTTACATTTGACTTGATGTACAATGATGGAATAATTTTTTGCTTATCTATCCTTCCAAGTGATCAGCAGACCTTTGCTTGGTAAAGTGAAATGGTACCAAAATCCTTTATCGCATATTGATTTTGGGCTTTCAATAGCCCCTTGAAAGCTTTGAAAGTGTAAACCTGCCCTGAATCAAAGTTACCTCAGCATCAAAGGTGTCATTTAAATTAATTCACTGTCAATATATGCTGCTTTTAATGCTAATACAAAATACCATTTTTTTTCCAGTAGATAATACTCAGTTGGATTGAAAGAATGAAAAACAAATAGGTTGGAAAGCTTTAAATCCCACATAAAAATGACATTTCTGCAATGACCTGGACCAGGAATTCGCAACCTTTTTATGCCGTGGACCTATACTGTTAGCCGAGGAGTCCGTGGACTTCAGGTTGGGAACTTCTGACCTAAACAGATAGACTAACTTTAAAACCAAATACAGCAAGATGTTTTTTTTTTAAGTTTACTATTGAATAAAAACACCATATTAGACTGTATCTGCTTCAGACAAGCTCTCATCTCATTATTTATATGTCCTTTGGCAAACAAACCAATTTCTCCCATTGTAATGAAGTTTGAGATGTTTTAAGATTTTGGCCTTAATTATTAAATTGTACAACATTGAATAATTTGTTATGAATATTAAGTCCCTACAGAATGTTTTAATATAACCTACTTTTCTGTTACATAGAGAAAACCATGCCGAATATAGTCAGTGGGTATCTTCTTGTCCCTATTAATAAGACAGCAGCGCCATCCGTTTTCACATACTGTAGGAGAAAAGAATGGAGAATTTTAATTGTCAGTGTCCTGTTTGGTAACAAGTTACGTTCTGCGAGAGATTTTTGAACATTTATTTTAAGAAAATCACCAAGACAATGCAGGTCATGCATGGTGATTACAAATTTATCTCTGATAATAAAACAATTATTCTGCTTTTCAAATTAGAAACAAGGAAACAGGATAATACCCTTCAGCCCATGAGCCTATTCCGGCTTTCAATTAGGTCATGTTTGGCCAGTATCTCTATTTTGCTTAATTAAATCTTAGCAAACAAAAATGTACCCTTGCAATACATGTATCAACTGAACTAGCTTTAGAAAAGGTTTTTGAGAGAAATTACAAATATCCACTAGCCTTAATGTGAAGAACCAACATCATATGGACAGCCCAACTCGAACCATATCATTTTGCCTTTGTCCTAGAGTCCAGGACGATTACTCTAACTATCACAAACAGCTGAGTCTTATTCTTCAATATACAGGAGAATAAATAACTCAGCCTCACAATTTAACCCTTTTAGTCCCAATATTACTCTGTTGAGTGGTGGGGTGGAGATACGTCTCTACCAAAGGAGGAGTAAGGCACTCCTTCCCTCCACTAGTCAGCAGGTTACCCTTGGGCAAGGTGCAGCACCCGCTTAGCCCCCTTCCGGTTAGGGTCACCTGCTTAGACCCCACCCCTCCCCCGATCAGGGTCACATGAAGCCATGGGAGCAGGTCATAGATGGTCATATGAGCAGCTGGTGCATATCACAAGTCCTGGTGAAGCAAACACTGATGCCAGGCAGACAATCTCTGAAGAGTATTGATAAAGGCTGGGGTCACCCATCTTGTAAAGACACTGCCCAGAAGAAGGCATTGGCGAACCACTTCTGTAGAAAAATTTGGCAAGAACTATCATGGTCATGGATAAGACCATGATCACCACTTCAACATTACACGGCACGTAATGAAGATTACTCCGTTGAAACTGCAGTCAGCCCCACCCCATCATTTTGCGTTATTGTAAGGTCTGTTTCAAGTAGTACTACATCTCCCTTTTCAAGTTGACACTAATCTAAATATCACTTCCCACTTCAAATAGAAATTACTGGTAAAATAAAAGTGGGGGATTCTGGTGACTACGTCAAGGGATACAGAGCTAACCTAAGTAATTGAAACAGAGGTACAAATCTGCAGCAGGCTTCACAATTACAGGCACCTCAGGATTCACACCACCAGGTTCAGAAACAGTTACTACCCCTCAACCATCAGACTTTTGAACCAAAGGGGATAACATCACTGAAATGTTCCCATAACCAATAGATTTACTTTCAATTCATGTTCTCGATATTTATTTATTATTATTATTTCTTCTTTTGTATTTGCACAGTCTGTTGTCTTCTGCACTCTGGTTAAACGCCATAGGTAGGTGGTCTTACATGGATCCTGTTATAGTTATTATTCTATAGATTTATGAAATATGCCCACAACAAACTGAATCTCAGGGTCGTATATGGTGACGTACATGTACTTTGATAATAAATTTACCTGAAACTTTGAAGCCTGATCCCATGTTTCTATATATTTAGCAGAAGCCAGTCAACTTCCCATTGCATCATACACTGGCAATGAATGCCAAAGGCAGGTCAAAAAGGCATTGTAAATGGATCTTTGAATGAGCTGACAATACGAGGATGGAATGAAGGAAGGATCATAGGATGAAAGTTAAGGAAACTATGTGAACTAAATTTCATTCAACAGCTGCAGTCCTACTCAATGGAGATGAATTTTTAAAACAAGTGAAGCAGCCAATGCCCAGCCAAGCTGATGCAGTAATGAGTCGAACAGGATAGTACAAGCTCAGCGGGATGCAGCGGGTATTGAAAGGTTACGATGAGGTGCACTGGGAGGGTGCCTGAGAAAAATGCTATTTATTGAATGAGACAAGACCACTGCTTTGTTCTGCAGATAGGTATAGATTCAGAGAAAGTACGTGAGGGACATTATGGAGAGAGTTCAAAATCCACAGCAAATACTGCAGTAATAGCTTAATTTACTGAACAGAAGTTCAAATACCAAACAAGACAAAATCTGCAGATGCTGGAAATCAAAGTAGCACATAGAAAATGCTGGAAGAACTCAGCAGGCTAGGCAGTATCTATGGAAAAGAGTGAAGAATCGATGTTTCAGGCCGAAACCAAGTGCCGATGAAGGGTTTCAGCCCAAAACATCGACTGTTTACTCTTTTCCATAGATGCTGCCTGTCCTGCTGAGTTCCTCCAGCATATTGTTTATATTACTAACAGTTCAAAAACAGACAAGTTAGAGAGGAAAGCAATGTAATTTCTAAGTAATAATTTGACATGGAAGACCACGAGTGCGATATGGTGAAGTGTGCAAGAACAGAAAATGGGTAGCAAAGATTTTCTCACTGAATGCAGACAGATCATATGAAGTTCTGTTATGTGACATGAGCCAATTAAAGGACAAGCATTTTACAAAATATTGAGCTTAAAAATATAGTCAGAATTATTTCACAGTTTATGTTAATTTATAAACTAATTTTTTTTTTACAAGTATGATTGCCATCTTAACAGAGTCCTGCCAAACAACAACACCCATCTGGAGCTTGCAGCCACCCACCAATTTTGCTGTGTAGCTCTTATTATGCTTAATTTATTACGCAAAATAACGCTGTCCAAATATCTATCACAGATCCAGAAACAACAGCTTCAAATGTATTTTAAATTAAATCAGATTGTAATACAGCATAGATATAACTGTACTTACCTGGTAAAGGACGTTCATTTTCTGCTAAACTGAAAATCTCACTGAAGCTATTCTTTTTGCTGTGGGATCGTGCACTATCATCGTCCCGACTATAAACAGACATGGCATTGGCTGTAACGTTGGACCTTGACGCGACTGCTGGAATCTGTGGAAACATCACAATTAGCTGGTGGGTGGGCACAGAAAACTACATAAAAGTAAATGTAATAGAGCAATTAGCAAGTAATATAGACACCCTTCCCTCACTATTATACCCTATTAACATTCAGGAAAAGAGAAATCTTGCAGGGCTGGAGTCAGTGGTTCCAATCAGCAGTTGAAGCTTCAGTGAGTCTTGGACTTCCATGCACACTGCGTGGAAGTATGAAACTGGGGCAGATGGTGCCGCATTCAATACTATACATGACCCCAGAGTTACTAGGAAACTGCTTCTCTGATCCGAAGTAACTTCAATGGAAAATCTTTCAGTTAAGGCAGAAAGGACATGTGAAGTTCAGTTGTGTGACATGACAAAAAAAGATGGTTGACAAGAGTAGGCCTGCAGATTAGTATGCAAAGTAGAAGGTAAAAGTTTTTTCCCCAATTGTTTGTGCCCTGAATTAGCTGTTTTTTCATCATTCTTATTTCTAAATAATTACTTCAATTTTAGTAGCTTTAAATGACCCAAAGGATCAGAGATATTTAAATATTTAAGTTCACTTAGAACTTAGAAAGAAGGCACAGTTCTGCCCCAGCAGTCAGACACATTCTGGGGTCAGGGCTCTCCTCTATGATGCCCAAGGTCCAACTCCAAAACGCGAAGTCCAGAGAGATTTTGTCTCAGCCAGGCGAGGGCTGCAAATAGATGTCATGACATGAAGGTCAGACTGAATTCAACATATTCTGTTCTCTTACATTTACTTCATATCATCTGACTGATGAAAAATAGAACAAGGATCAATTAATTAATTTAAACAATGAAATTTGAAGTGTGCCTTTCAAAACCCTTTGACCATTTTACCATTACCTTCATCTGGTTATCATATCTAGCAGCTTAATAGAATTTCAGGCCATTTCTGATTCAATCCAATGGTCAGATCATCTGTTAGTGTCATATAACTCTAATTCTTTCTTTTTTCTATTGCTTTTGTATTTAAGCTATTAGAATATGAATAACATTGTATTCACAAGATGTGGACAAGGAAGATGAACCATGCCTCTGAGTTCATAAATTCAGGAAAACTCACTAAAATGAACTACTTACAGCTTCACATTTTAAGTACATTGCTCCCAAACATTACTAATTACCCAGGATGATTACAAATTGTATAAAGAAACACTTTAGAAAGAAAAGGTAAAGCAAGCACTGCACAATTTGTACAGTGAGAAAAATTATAACTGCTTGCTTAAAAGAAGCAAGTCTTTTTCTCTTTTTGCACTATTTAACTTTTTAATATAGATATTTATTACTCTAATTTAGTTTTTATGATGTATTGCAATGTATTGCTGTTGCATAACAACAAATTTCATGACATATCGTATGACATGGGGGATCATGGTCTTTCTATGACTGCGATTGTTCTTGGCAAATTCTTCTACAGAGGTGGTTTGCCAATGCCTTCTTCTGGAGAGTGTCCCGACAAGATGGGTGATACTTCCCAGAGATTGTCTGCCTGGCATCAGTGATATACACCAGCTGCTCACATGACCATCTACCACCTGCTTCCATGGCTTCACGTCACTCTGATCAGGGGCTAAGCAGGTGGTATACCTTGCCCAAGGGTGACAATGCAGGCTAGCAAAGGGAAGGAGCACCTTACATCTCCTTTGGTAGAAAAGAATCTCCACCCCGCCACCCAACACAGGGTACACAGTATATGCCAGTGATATTAAACCTGATTCTGAAAACCCTCAAAACCCAAGCCTGTAGATAATATTTAGAACCTTAAACTGAATATAAGGGGCTCCAGTAATTAGAAGACAAACGTATTTATTACAGATTGAGAAAAGTATTGTGCTTAGTTGGGGAGTATGATAGGGAAGGAAGAGTCATGCAAGCACAACATTAAAAGCAGCTAAAAGGACATTGTGCCTCTGGAGGGTGTTCTATACCTACTCTAGGAGCTCCAGAATGATCCAGGTCCAGCAGCACTAAACTAACAAGCAGAAATGTCCTCTGAGCCCAGAGATTTCGACCATTTCCATCAAATGAAGAGTTAGAATGTTCATTGGAAATCAAACTTCTGTTTTTAAACCTTCTATCTTTTACCTGCATTCACAGAATTGCCTGACCACAGAATTAAACAATTTGAAAATAACTTGAAGTGGACATTATTTAGAAGAATTGTGTCATAAAATTCTCCCAATGACTCTGAAATTAGGACCTTAGCCAAAGAGACCAATAAAGGTCAATGTTCTGAATGGCGATCTTTTATCCTATTTTGAGTAAATTGCAACCCCTTCCTCTTAAACGTTGGTACCCATCATAAACACTGTACCTCGCTTCAGATTCAATTTATCTCTCTGACCATTGGCTCAGTATGAACCATACTTTCCATAACATCAGCACCCGTGTTTTGAGTTTCAACACTCTATTCCCTTTACATCACTGGAACACTCTTAGTCTTTCCATCTGCCTCTACTTAGCTTCACCCAAAGCCCAGATTCACATCATGATCAATTGCAGACCCAAATAATTAATTTCTCACCACGCAAGTTACACATCCACCACTCTTCATAAACTTCAGCTTATCCAAAACTCTGCAGTTCAAATATTACCCTCCATAGGATCCAATCTCAGATTACCCTTTTCTTACTACCTACAATGGCTCATTGTTCCCCAGGTAATACTGGGTTTCACTCTGATGTTCAAAGATTTCCATTACCACTTCCTTCCCTATCCCTGTACTGCTCTCAAGTTCTGAAAACCTCAGAGCTCTGCATTTCTCTTGTATTTAGCTTGCTTACTTATCAAAAGTCCATTGTTCCACCTATATCTCAAGCCTGAGCTCAAGATCTCTTCCTTACATCTATCCATCTTTCATCTTTCTTCCCAATTATTTTACTGATGGATTGAGATACAAATCAAAAACATAAAACAAAATTTGTCTTATTAGTTCATTTGCAACTCTCCATATTTCTGCAAAGAAAAGTAGGCACTTTAAGCAGAAAAACCATATTGCTGGGCATAACCGGCCAAAGATTAACAGGGGACTAAAACAAGTTCTACTGGACTGAAAAACCATAAAAACAATTCATAAAAATTGTTTGCTTCAGATTAATGTCACTATGATGTAATTTTTTAAATTTTCCAATAATAAAATAAATTTATTTCTGAAGATTCTGATTAATCTTCAAGGCAATTTGACATTCATCTCTATTTTTAATTATGCTTTTTATATGCAGTTCAAATCAAATAAACCCAGATGTTTGCAGGACTTCTTTCAATCTTTTAACATATTAAATATATTAACATACAGTATTGTGCAAAAGTCTTAGGCACATATATGTAGCTAGGGTGCCTAAGACTTTTGTACAGTACTGTAGTAATTTTATGTATTGTACTGTACTGCTGCCACAAAAAAGTGAGTGATGATAAAGCCGATTTTGATGTGGATCTTTATTGTGGACTGAGAATGGGAAAGGAGGATAGGAGAAGGAAATCATGGTAGTAGGAAAAGGGGAAGGAAGAGGGTGGGGAGTGGGAAACACCAGAGACACACTCTGTAAGGATCAATAAACTAATTGTTTGGAATCAAATTACCTTGCCTGGTGTCTCAGGGCCGGATGTATCTGCACCTGCGCCACCCCCACCCCTCCTTCTCTGCCATCTGTCCCACACTCCTCCTGCGGTCTTTCACCCTCGCAATTTCCAACATGCTTTGCTTCCGCCTGATTTACAAACTCACTCTTCGCTCGACGTTAACAAAGACAGTACCGTGCAAAAGTCTTTGGTATCCTAGTGATATATATGTGCCTTAAACTTTTGCACAGTATCATAAAATGTCAATTTTTTTTATAAAGTTAGGTGGGGGGGGGAGATGTAATTTTATATCTGAATGCTATGCCTGAATCAATTTTAATTTACTTCTGGAAGGTACACATCAGCAGTGTGAGACAATTTAACCTTTCACACACTGCTTTCACAAAAGATTGATATTAAAACAGAACAAATTCAACAGTTATGGGCAAAGGTAAATTATTTTACATACAGTGGATTCCGATACATATTGGCCCAATTAAGCAGCTGCCCCAATTAGCTGAAATTTCATGGAAATAGTTAAAAAGGTATAAAACAGAGTAACAAATTATGTATTTAGGTGAAGTACTGAATTAAAACACTACTAATACTCCTACAGTACTATAAATCTGTGTTTCTAATAGTTACCGATGGAGAAATTTATCTAGTGTACACTGCTGTGTTCTTTTGATAGTAATGAACAAAGTCAGTGCAAACACGTAGTACAGATAATGGACTATCTTCATATAATGCCGTTGATGATTATATTCTCCAGATTTTCTTTTTTATTGTAACATTCAAGACGACTGCTGATATCTTCAAATTCTTCATAGTTCCCACCTTGTTGAAGTAGTGAAATTGTTTCATTTTCACTTCCGGATGTTTCTGGCATCTCCAAGCCTGAATGCTTGAAACCACAGTAAGCAAAATAGTTCTGAATTGTCTTACTGCTTATTTCTCACTAAAAATCAGTACTTTTTGAACATGAACACACACAACTGATGCTATTTAAAAACTGTTTGCTCAAAACATGGTGAAGTGTCAAACAGCCACGCATTTGCATGCAACTGATGCTAGTTGGAAACTGTTCAACACTGGTCTCCTGTCCCAATTAAGTGGTATAGCATCCCAAATAAACTAGGGCAATCCAGGCTATTTTCTCAAATAATTTTTGTTTTTTTAATGGAGTTGCCCCAAATTAGCAGCTGCCCCAATTAACCAACCGACCTATTAACTGGAATCCACTGTACTGTAAACTTAATGTAACTTAATTATTTGACCCTTTAAAAATGGGCACATTCTATACTTTAAGGGAGATAAAAATTTTGAGAAAGAACTAATTCTCTTAAAAAAATATATAGAATTTAATTTCTACATTAAGCTAAAAATTTAGCTTAAATTTCCATAATCACATTTTCAATATTTTTAATTGTTCTACAATTTGTGTACAGAAAATTATTAAACAATACAATAGCACCACAGAAAACAAGACAATAACGTGACTACAACTAGATCACACTTCACTCAGTAAATAATATCTAATTTATAATTACAGACAATTGCAAAAGTACACACAATTTTTTAAAAAAATTGTTAGAGACTTAAACCCTACCTTTTCAAACCCTGACAGCTAGCAGAAAAAGAAACAACAAAACATGTAACAGACAACAACTTATATCACACTATTCTAATTGGTGCTAAACTTAAATAATTATATTTCTGAATTACATCTCGCTCACACCTTTGCACTCTCTCACACACATACATAAACAAACTAAACTGGAACCTTGTTAAAGTACACTGATCAATGGCTGGAACAAAAGATTATATCTCTCAGTCAGGGAGAAGAAAGATTAGATTTTTCATCTATTTCATTTAAATGATCAACAGATAGCGAATATAGTTTAGAAAATGCTTCAGTGCAGTCAGTTCTGCAGAGATTGCAATGAGGGTTTAAAGAAAATTCATAATCGAGTTCTACTTTTGTAGCATTAACTATGTTTCCAGGCACTGTTCAAACCCCAAATGTGATCACTACAGTAAGACATTTTAAAAAATTCGAATATATAACAACTGTAGCCATTAACCAGGAACTTGGGTTCATATTGTTTTTACACAAAAACACTGGATAATTTAACTAAAAGTACATACCCTTCTTGTTGGAATAGCATTTGACCTTTCCTTTAGCTGAGGATCTGTCGGCAAATTCTTCCACACAATATACGGAGTATCATATTTTTCTCGAAGCCTTGGACATCGTTTGAAGATAAAGTCAATGAGAAAAAATTTGACCCCTCCATAAAGTCCTGGAACAGAATGAAGCAATCAACTTCTAAGGGCTTGCATGATCTGGCACGGAAATATTTTTGTTAAGCTAACTAACACAGAAATCTATCTCACCTCTTTCACAAAAATTCATATTCAGCCAACTTCTACACTAATGATTATTTGAAATATTTATTCAATCAAGATTATTACTCTCAGCTTGGGCTTATGGCTGTCAAATTTCAATAATTCTCAAAGCTAACCTGATACAATGCCTCATTTGGTATAGTTAGGTATACCATACAAATGATACCCACTCCAAACTTCCCAGGAATTTAAACGATGCACCTTTACTTTTCAAAATTAATTGATCAGACTACCTTAATAGAGAGAGAGAGTAGCTCTGGAACCAAAAGAGTTTCAGGTAGTTGTACCACTTGAAACTTACCCACAAAGCAAAAGAGATTATATTACCATGATCTCAATTACTTCTGTAAAAACAAAATGTGAACTCTTTCCAAGGGAACACATTAAATCTTGTAAAATGTCAATAATCAGAAATATCCTCAAGATCCAATAAATGTTCATTAAATCTTGGGGCTAACATCATCAGAACTGGCAAGGTATTTAGTGCACAGTGGACTTTAGTGCTCCTGAAGGAATCCATGGCTAGACAAAACAAACGCATCTATAGTTCCTAATAGAGACGTTGTTTTTTGCTCATCTTCATCATCAGAGTGGAACGGATCATTTGCTTAATCTTCAGCAGGATACTAACTGCATGTGAATTCTAGGATTATAAGGATATTCTGTGGTTCAATAATGTAACTGTTCTATTATCAGTTTTGGTTGATAAAGCATTAACTCATCTTAAATTTACTACATTTTAACTTCTGATGGTAACAAGAACATGGAAGTGTACTCAGAAATATTCTACTTTTGAGAGGCAGCTTTCAATATCATCAAACAGATTCAAAAACACAAGGCATGCTTAGATGTAACTGGTCCTCACAGATAATCTAAATCCAAAAAAAAAGCTCCACAAAAATATATAAGAATCAGGAGCATGTGTAGACTATTCAGTCCTCTGAGTTTGCTCAAACATTCAATATGTTTATGGCTGATTTTCTAGCTAAAGATATTTTCTTGGCCTTTCGCCATATCCCATCATTTCTTAATTACCTTATTGAAGGATTACAAGTCCACTAGTATGACCCAGCAAGGCATTTATAATGGTCAGACAAATTTACTGATATTGTTCCCAGAAAATTCATTTGTACAAGGGAACCACTTAGATTTGGAAAAAAAACAAATTTCTATAACATTTCATACAGATACAAATATCAATCATAATCAAAAGTATCCAGTTATTAAACATCACATTTGAAATTTTACAAAAAGCTTCAGCAAAAGAAAATTATATGGTATTATTTACCTATAATGAGACCAAGAATTCTGTATGGAAAGAAGCAAGATGCAATAAAGAGGAGCCATAAGCCCATGTACAACTTCTGTGTGATTTCTGGATGTACCCACATAAATAAGCTGTAAGAATAAAAAAAATTACAATATATGACATAAACCCTGATCAAATTATTCTTTTATAGCAAACAGCAATTGAAATACTTACTTCTTAATTTTTTCCAGTACATCTGCCATCTTGCCAAAAAGATTCTGTAATTTAAATTTAAACAGCTGAATTCATTTTAAATGCAATAAAAATACAAGTCAGACTACTATGCATTGGAACAACATGACATCCTTACAAATGTACATGTTTACTTGTGATTAAGGAAGTGCAAGTCTAATTCTTGTACAGCTAAAAGAATATTACCTAATGAATACTAAATAATCTTTTACACTCACTCCAACAGAAATATAAATTTGGAGTTCTAATTACAAGAAAATTACTTTGAAAAATGTTTACCATGAATATTCTTCAATTATATTGAAGTATATTCCATGGTAGTGTAGCTGTTAGCACGACACTATTACAGCTCGGAGCATTCTGGAGCTCAGAGTTCAATTCCAGTACTATTCCGTAAGGAGACTCTGTACATCCTCCTCGTGGAATGCGTGGCTTTTTTCTATGTCCTTCGGTTTCCTTCCGCAGTCTAATGATGTAGGTTAATTGGTCATTGTAAATTAGGTTAGGTTAGATTAATCAGGGTTGCAGATTCTGGAACAGCATGGCTGCAAGGCCCAGAAGGGCCTACTCTACACTGTATCGCTAAATTAAATAAATAAAAAATAAATTACAACAAATATTATGTTTCTCTAAATTCTAAAAGCAAGGCAAACCAATTTCAATACTAGCCTACTATGGCCATAGCATAAAAAAAGGACTTGTTTTCTTCAAATTTTTCAGAAGACCAAAAACTTGGGAAAGTGCATCCGAGACATCATTGTGCCCTCATCCAGTCCTTAAGTATCCATCTGCCACCATTTATATTCTGCTTCCAAAAGGCTTCAGAATTACTCATCAAAAAACTATAGCATCTTTTTTTAAAGTAACAATGAACATTGTTCTATCTTGGAACACCTCTCCCAAAAAGTATGGATATTCATATATAACCCATAGTTCTACTTTCTACAACATGACTAATAGCCTGGATTTTACAAGAAAATGCAGCTATTATACAGGTAACTGCCAACATTTCTCAGGATGAACACTATCAAGTTAGGTACTCCAAGCAGGCATATGAAAACATAGGAATATCCCTACTATTTAGCACTACTGAAATAAAAATATTCAACTTTTCCTTTAAGATGTTGTTCTCAGTTACTGCACATTATATGTATCTTTTTCACAACCTAAAATTTTGGTCATGGGTGGGCTATACCTTACCACTGTAAGATGTAGCCTTGGGTTACCAAAGTAATACTATTTCTGGCACTGCCTGCTATGAAACTTAAAAACTGCAAACAAGGTGCATTTCATATATAACCCATAGTTCTACTTTCTACAACATGACTAATAGCCTGGATTTTACAAGAAAATGCAGCTATTATACAGGTAACTGCCAACATTTCTCAGGATGAACACTATCAAGTTAGGTACTCCAAGCAGGCATATGAAAACATAGGAATATCCCTCACTATCCTGAAGGAGCTACAACACTGCCAGCAGCCCGTGCTGTTAAAATAATTTCCCAGCATCCAGGTTTGGGAATCCACCTTAACAACCCACAGCAAGGTAGACAAGTGCAATTAATCTTGTTAAAAATGTATTAATTTCAATGATTTTAATTGATTTTCAGAGTTCCTGTCCCCTCAAGATTTTAAAAACAAGTTATTTTTTTCCATAACTATCATTTATGAATGTCCATTCTGAGCAACCATGGACAAATAATTCCCAAGAGGCAGAGATAACGTTACACTTTTTCTATTAAGCTTTAAGGATATCCTTGAATCTTTTCTCTGCTTGGTCTTTGTCATTTTGTTGTGATGGCACTTGGATTAGTGTAGCTAGTTAATTAGTCTGCTTTCAATGAGACCCTTAAGAATAGGTTGTTGGCCTTACAGAAGGTACCTTGGCAATGAATTTGGATATTTGCAGAAACTTAATTGTTGGTCTCTGTCTAAAACTTAGAGATTGTTGCTGTCCAGGCCTCAGAATCATTCGGGATGGCGGGAATCAGAGCTAAACTGTAGATCATGGGTTTTGTGCTTGGTTTGAAACAAACTTCCTTCCCCCAGATGACCAAAAACTGCAAGTAAATTTCATTACCAACGTCTATCTTCATTGAGAAGCAGCTTCAGAGATACATAACGTGGTTCATGTTTTCCAGGGTCCATTCAGGCTTCAATACTTTCACAGGGGGTTATTGTATAAAGCGAACAATTTAGTAGAGCGTGTTTTCTTTGCTTATGTCACATGTGAGGCCCATTCTCATCAGAGCTGGCATGCCATCATGAAGCAGATGCAAGATGGTGACAAATTCCCGCAAGTAACCAAACTTGAGAACAATGTCTTAAGGTCAAGAATGTACGGTCTACAACTAACAATATATTTTGTAAGGCCAAGAATGAACATGTATAGTTGTCAATGCTATACCATGCACTAGTCTTGGAATTGATGTGCAGTGAAGATCGGGTCCACTGTTTCCTCTAAATAGATAAAATCCACTTTGTGAATCAGGGAACAATTCTTCACCCAGTGGAAGAGGGAATTGCAGAGGACACTGGTGACAATTTTGCTTGTGGCAGACTTTAAGCAGACTTCTTTGCTGTTGCCACAATCAGAATTATTGATACAGAAGCCATTTAAGTTGAGTTACAATACAGATCCTGTTGCTTTCCTCGAATAGGATCTACCATCCTTTCAGATGCA